>NW_021632002.1:0-46851 GCF_004799145.2 Neltuma alba | reverse complement strand
CAGCAAACTTGGCTAACTTTGTTACCCAAATTTCAGATAATTCAGCAGTCTTCAAGCAAAAACAAGTGGAGCTTTGCCTTCCAATACTGTGATTAATCCCAAGTCATTGAATGCCATAAGTTTGAGAAGTGGAAGAAAGGTGACATTCAATGAGAATGATGAAGAATCTGACTTGGATGAAGATCATTACACTAAAGAATTCTACTCTGAAAAGAAACACCAAGTGTGGAATCTGAAAGCTTAAGAGAGAAGCAACTTCTGCAAGCAAGAAAGAAACCGGATGTAGAAGTGCAACTACTGAAGGTTGCACAACTGAAGCGGCCCTTCAACTATGATGATAAAAGAGTCCATGAAGCACCATTAGGAGAGGACTGGGGCAATCTTCTTCAAGATTTCAGATCCTAACCAGGACAATGGAAAGATTGAGCAAGAGAAAGTTGAAGATTCTCACAAGAGCAATAAACCGGGAAGTCAAGGTAAGGAGGTAAGCTTGAAAGATCTACCTTTTCCTAAAGCTTTTATGTTTGGGCAGAAGGTTGCAAAAGAAAAGCAAAATAAAGAAGTTTAGATTTCTTTAGTAAAGTAGAAATTAACATTCCTTTGCTGGATTTGTTGAAGAAAGTGCCTGAATATGCAAAATTCTTAAAAGACATTTGCACTAATAAAAGAAAGTTTAAAACTAATGAATTGGTGCAAGTTGGCCCTAATGTTTCAGCCCTTTTTAAAGCTCAATTACCTGTGAAATGCCAAGATCCAGGAGCTTTCTCCATTCCTTGTCAAATTGGTAAGTTTCATATTTCTAAAGCTTTACTAGATTTGGGTGCTGCTATCAATGTGATGCCAAGTTCTGTTTATTATGCTTTAGGAGTTGAAATCATGAAACCTACAAGTGTCTTAGTGCAACTAGCTGATAAGTCTATTAGGAATCCCAAGGGAATCTTAGAAGACATTTTGGTTCAAGTAAAAGACCTTGTATTTCCTGCTGATTTTTATGTGTTAGATATGACTAATGAGGCCATAAGTGAAAGCACATTGATTTTGGGCAGACCATTTCTAAGAACTGCCAACACCATGATTTGCATGAAGGATGGGATTATAAAAATGGAATTTGGTGGACAAGAAATTCAATTTAACATGTATGAGATGATGAAACATCCACATGAGGATTATTCTCTGTTAGGGCTTAATATGATTGATGTGTCACTTGAAAAATGATGTGTGAATCTATTTTTGAGCATGATAACAATGATGATACTGAAGATTTTCTTCGTCTCTTTCTCCTCCATATATTCTCCTTCATCTTCTTTTTCTTCACACCTGATGATGTGCCTAGCATTGATTCTAAAATTGATGGCTGGCTTTCCACTTGGAGTGAATTGTCTTCAGTTTCATCCATTAAGTCTTCCATTGATGCTAATTCCACTCTGT
The DNA here is from genome assembly GCF_004799145.2 of Neltuma alba. Classification (NCBI taxonomy): domain Eukaryota; kingdom Viridiplantae; phylum Streptophyta; class Magnoliopsida; order Fabales; family Fabaceae; genus Neltuma; species Neltuma alba. Next base: position 45,423 of record NW_021632002.1, on the reverse strand, counting down.
CAAGTGATGAACAACTTGCAAAAGATTGCTTGTAGATTTCTCAACAGCACAAGAGAGTGAATCAACTCCTATACAAGAAGGGGAAGGTGAAGGGCACAAGACTCATGATTGCAAGGCCAGCCCAAGTCTCATGGATGAACCTCCATTCAAGAGCATGCAGCTGAACCTTCTGAACAACAGGATTTGCCTTTAAATTCTTATCACATTTTGTATTCCAATCCTGTTTACAAGTCACTTGATCTTAATTTCTTTAACCATGCAGAACTGGAACACCTCTTGGAAATCATGCGAAGTGCAGCTACTCCCAACCCTAGGAGATTAAGCATGACACCAACCAAATTTGCTGAAATATGTAGCATAGGGAGTGCACTTTTGCAATCTAATTTTACTTCTGAAATTGGAATTCCCAAGATTATTCTGCATCTAACTTTGAGTTTTCACATGGATTTACAAATGTTTTAAATGCATTGTTGCAGGGACCAACTAAGGAGAGTTACTCACATGAGGATGAATGTACAACTGAAATTTTTGGTATTGAAGCCTTGAAGCAATCTGGAAATAATTGCACTACCTTGGAGCTCAAGAAACTGATACCCTCAGTAGTTCAACCTCCTGAATTGGAGCTTAAACCCTTACCATCAACACTGAAATATGCATTTTTAGCTGAAAATGAAAGACTCCCGGTGATAATCTCTAACTCTTTAACTGATATTGAGAATCTCAATTACTTGCTGTTTTGAAAAGGTATAAAAGTGCAATTGGGTGGTCTTTAGCAGATATTCCTGGTATTAATGCTTCAATTTGCACTCATAGAATATTGTTAAATGAAAATGCAAAGCCCATAAGGCAACCTCAAAGAAGACTTAACCCACTCATACTTGATGTTGTTAAAAAGGAAGTAACAAAGCTGCTTAGTGCTGGTATCATATACCCTATTTCAGATAGTGAGTGGGTAAGTCCAGTTCAGGTTGTTCCTAAGAAAAGTGGGATCACTGTGGTTAGGAATGAAAAAATGAATTAATCCCCACTAGAATCCAGAATTCTTGGCGTGTTTGCATTGATTATAGGAAACTTAATGATTCTACAAGAAAAGATCATTTTCCTCTACCCTTTATAGATCAAATGCTTGAAAGATTAGCTTGTAAATCTCACTATTGTTTCCTTGATGGTTTCAGTGGCTATTTTCAGGTTCCCATTGCACCTCAAGATCAAGAGAAGACTACATTCACTTGTCCCTTTGGCACATTTGCATATAGAAGAATGCCATTTGGACTTTGCAATGCACCGGGCACATTCCAAAGGTGTATGCTATCCATATTTAGTGATTTGCTAGAGAATGGAATTGAGGTGTTTATGGATGACTTTACCATCTATGGAAATAATTTTGATGAATGCTTAGTGAATTTGGAAAAAGCTCTATCAAAATGTGTTGAAAAGGATCTTATTCTGAATTTTGAAAAATGTCACTTTATGGTTCAACAAGGAATAGTTCTAGGTCACCTAATTTCTGAAAAGGGAATAGAGGTAGACAAAGCAAAGGTTGAAGTAATTTCCTCTCTACCCTATCCAACAAATCTTAAGGAGCTTAGATCTTTCCTAGGCCATGCTGGATTTTATAGAAGATTCATAAAAGATTTTAGTAAAGTGACTTTTCCAATGTCTAAATTGCTGCAAAAAGATGCTTCCTTTGATTTCACTGATGAATGTAAGATGTCTTTTGATGAGATTAAATCCAGATTGACTTCTCCACCTATTTTGACTTGCCCTAATTGGAATTTACCATTTGAATTGTGTTGTGATGCCTCTAATAATGCAGTGGGTGCAGTTTTGGGACAAAAGGATGGTAAGGTTTCCAAGGTTATTGCTTATGCTTCAAAGACTCTAGATAAGGCTCAAACTAATTACACAACTACTGAAAAGGAGCTCTTTTCTATTGTTTTTGCATTAGACAAGTTTAGGCCTTACCTAATTAACTCTAAGGTTACTGTTTTCACTGATCATTCTGCTGTCAAGTATCTTTTCAGCAAGCCACAATCCAAACCGAGGCTCTTAAGGTGGATGTTGTTGATCCAAGAGTTTGACATTGACATCAAAGACAAACCTGGAGCAGAAAATGTGGTGGCTGACCATCTAAGTCGCTTACCAGAAACTACAAGGGGAGTAATCGGTTCAGATTCTGTTTGTGATGAGTTTAAGGATTGTTCTGTTTCTGCCTTGTCTCTCTTGGAACCTTGGTATTGCCATATTGTCAACTTTTTAGTTGCTGGTCTAATTCCCCCCTCTTTGTCTCATTTTCAGATGCAGAAGATTAAGAGTGAGTCTAAGCACTACATTTGGGATCCTCCAATCCTTTGGAAGGTATGCAGCGACCAAATCATTCGGAGATGTGTACCAAATGAAGAATTTCAAGACATCCTGCATGCTTGCCACTCTCAAACTTGTGGAGGTCATTTTAGTGCTAACAAGACTGCAAGAAAAATATTGGAAGCTGGTTTGTATTGGCCATCACTCTTTAAAGACTCTTATGAGTATTGCAAGAATTGTGACATTTGTCAAAGATTTGGTGGCCTAACTAAGAAACATGAATTACCCCAACACCCAATGCTTTTCTGTGAGGTGTTTGAAGTATGGGGTATTGATTTTATGGGCCCCTTTCTTCCTTCTATGGGTTTTACATACATTCTTCTTGCAGTTGATTACCTTTCAAGATGGGTAGAGGCCATAGCAACCAAAAAGAATGATGCTGCTACTGTTTTAAAATTTCTAAAAATAACATCTTTTCTAGATTTGGCATTCCTAGAGCAGTAGTTAGTGATAATGGCACTCATTTTTGTAATAAATTGCTACAAGGGTTATTCACCAAGTATGGTGTGACACATAAGACATCCACACCTTATCATCCCCAAAGTAATGGGCAAGCTGAAAATGCAAATAGAGAAATCAAGAAGGTGTTGGAACGAATAGTTAAACCATCTAGGAAGGATTGGAGTGCCAGATTAGATGATGCTTTGTGGGCATATAGAACTGCATTTAAAACCCCAATAGGCATGTCTCCTTACAGATTGGTTTATGGTAAGATGTGTCACCTACCGGTTGAGATTGAACATAAGTCTCTTTGGGCTGTAAAAGCATGTAACCTTGATTTTGATTCTGCTGGTATGGAAAGATTATTGCAATTGCAGGAACTTGAAGAGTTGAGACTCGAAGCATATGAAAATTCCAGGTTCTATAAGGAGAAGACAAAGATGATTCATGACAAGCAAATCCTAAGGAAGACTTTCAAGGTTGGAGATAAAGTGTTGCTGTATAAAGCACGATTCACATTTAAACCTGGGAAGTTGAGCACTAGATGGGAAGGACCATACTTGGTCACTAAAGTTCACAAATTTGGCATGATAGAGCTGCTAGATGAGAAGAGCAGTAAGACTTTCAAGGTCAATGGTCACCTGCTCAAAATCTACAAGGAGAATTTTGATCCACCATAATTTCAGGTTGTCCCCTTCCTTACACACTTTAGTCTGTGTTTATTTGATTATTATCATTCTTGAACTCCATTTTTGAGCAAGTGTGGGGGAGGGCATAACTAGTAGCAAGTGTAGGTTGTTTTTAGTTTGTTTTGAAGTGTTCTGTTGTTTCTTTCCATTCCTTCCTTACCAATTTTTCCTTGCTATCTTTTGTTCAAATTTGCATTGAGGGCAATGCAAGGATCAAGTGTGGGGGAGTGAATGTTGTGTTTTTGTGTGTTCTGTGTCTTTTGTAGAAGAACCTCAGTTTTCAAAAACTTTTTGAAGGTTTAAGCTTGCTTCAGGATTTCTAATGTTACATTTGTGACTGATTTGATTTAGAAATTAATATCTTGAAGTGAAATTTTCTAATGCATAGAGATTAAGCATGATGTGTTCTTTACCTGAGGTGAATGAATATGGAAGACAAGCCTAGTTGGAAGGATTCTTTGAGCCTTTATATTCATTTCTGGTGTGTGCATTCACTTAGTTCTTATACTCTCTAGAACTTGTCTTAGTTCTTAATCAAGACCACATGTAACATTAGTATTCTTGAACATGATTGAGGCATTCATTCAATTTAGCTACTTAGACCAAATGGCCAACCCCTGCATGATTTATCCCTTGTTACCCATTTGAGCCTTTTTAGCTGAATTTTTCCATTCATTTCACTCTCATTTATAAAACCTCTTTCCTACAAGGATGCATATTTCATTTCATTAATTCCTTTTAGAATTCACTAGCATTTTGATGGATTCAATTGATGGATTGATATGAGGAGATGCATACTTGAACTTAAAAGAAAAAAAAAAACAACAAAGAAAAGAAGAAACATGCGAATGTAAAAGAAAGAAAGAAAAAAAAAACAAAAAGAGAAAGAGAATAGAAAAGTTGAAAAGAAATAAAAAGGCAAGAAAAGAAAAGAAAGTGGGAATAAAAGCACCTTTATAGCTTTAGACTTCAAGATCAAGAAGTCAAATCCTCAATTGAATATTACTAATGCTATTGAATTCTACACATTGATTCACATATTATCTCTATCCTTCTATGCATTCTTGTGCATTTCTTCCTCACCCTTACATTACAAGCCACAAAAGTCCTCTTGATTCTTGAGTACTTATGTACTTAGGTGGTGGAGTGGTAGAGCTATTACAAGCATATGGTAGAGCATTTGAATAAGTGAATTGAGTGAAAGAACCTTTGATACTTGTTAGTTGAGCGATACACTAATTCCCTTGTGTGGTCTTCTATATCTTATTCACTTGGATTAAATTACATATCATTGCTTGGTTTCTTTGCATTAGAATGTTCCATGGATGGATGTTGGTTGAAGAATCATTGTTGGTTGCAGTTGTAACCTGAACTTTTGAACTTGCTTATTCCTTTCTGCATCCTTCTCTTTCACAATATGTTTAGACTTGAATTGCCCAGGAGTGCAAAAGCTAAGTGTGGGGGAGTTGATAAGTCTCATTATTTACATACATTTCTAGCCCTAAACACATACTTTTGCGATCTATATTTACATACTTTGGGCATAATTAGGTTCCATTGTGTATAAGAGTTGGTGAGAAGAATTATGAGGTTTTGCAAGTGTTTTTACATGTTTTTATATGATTTTATTTGTGTGTACTTTTGATCCCTGCTTTGGCATGAATTTCAGGAAGTTTCAGTAGCATTTTCGCCATTCTGTCTGAGGCGCCGCGGCGGATTGACGGAGGCGCCACGGCGGATTTCCAAGGTACTCTCGGTGAAAAGCGCCGCGGCGGATGGACTAAGGCGCCACGGCGGACGGAGGTTTTCATGAAGCTCAGGATCATTAATCAAAACGACCGTACAGGACAGGAGCCGCGGCGGATTGACGGAGGAGCCGCGGCGGATGACCGAAATTTCCAGATTTAAAAGCTGAAGTCGCGCGCTTCAATTGGAGGATCAGATTTCAGTTGCTCACTCTCCCTCCAACGCGATTTTCTTGCTCTCTCCGCCCTCTCTCATTTCTCTCTTCCATTTTCGTCCAATTCCATCAATTTCCACCGATCAACCATGGATCTTTCATCAATTCTTGCTGTTTCTACCCTAATCCAGAGTATGAGTAGCTGAATTTCCAAGTTCTTCTAGCAATGGAGCTGACCTGAGTTCATGGAGCTAAACAGGGAGTCATTTCAGATCTATTTCCTACCTTCTATTCTAAGAGTCATTTGTTTCAGTTGAACAATTGTGATTAGAATGAAGATTGAGTGATCAGATTTATGTTTCTTGGAATTTAGATCTGATTGAACATTCAGATGTGAGTTGTGTCCTTTAGTTCAGTTGAATAGAGGATTCTCTGTTGATTTGTAAATCCAATTCGTTTTACTTGGACTGTTGTTCTGTAAATCTGAATTTTGGTTGAATATATTGATGATTCACAGTTGTGGTCATTCTTAGAGAATTGCAACTTGCTTCTCAAGTGTTCTTGTCAATTGATTTTCCTTCTCATAGATCAAAATAATGAATCTAGTAAGATAGTTGTTTCTGATCTATGTTAAGAGAGATTTGAGCAGTAGCTGAATCTATCCATTTAATTGACACTAAGAGACTCCAAATTATAAGATTGAACAAGGAAGGTTGGATAAATTGCTAGGGGAACTACTATCTCTCATCTGAATCTCATTTGCAATTTACCTTTCATTAGATTTGTTTCTTGTTTTGATTTCTCTTTTTCTGAACTAAAGCTCTCATCTTGGTAATTTGATAATTAATAGTGAATTGTTAAGAATTGAAATACAACTTAAGGCTCCTTGTGAAGAATGACCTAGGTAGTGCCTCACTTGCTGCATTTTCCCTAGTAAAACTTTGATTACCTAGCGACAAGGTTTATCACTAACAACCAAACTCCCTTCCCCACTCATCAACCATTTCGACCAGCCATCAAAAGGGAGAGAAGATATATTTTCAACCATAAAAGAGAAAGAAACCAAGGCAAGAACACATCTAGAGCCAAGAACTCACCTTGAACCTTGATTGTATGACCAAAGTTGATGCCTTTCTCTTGGTTTTCCCTCAAAACTCTCTCTTTTCCCCTCTCTTCATGCCTTGCACGAAATTCCCATCTGATTTAGGGGAGAGATGAGCTCATTAATGTGTACAAAATATCCCACCATCCATCATTAATGTTATGCCAAGTGTCATTAGCCTACTTAATCTTAATCCTCTCTCTTAATTAACTTAAATCATAATGTAATTAAATTCCAAAGTCAAGATCCTCTCCATTGGTAGCTTGACACTTGGAAAGCTTTAATTACCATCCATTAAAGGCTTGACAAGTGGCGACTTGTGGCCCAAGTAAAGTGCAAGACTCTGATTAATACTTTATCGGTGCACTTTTACTCCGGGTTTAACTTCTTTTCTATAATTACAGTGCTCTGGCCTCTGTAATTATTTTTTGTCAGATCCATAAATTCTCTTTAATTCTAGAGAGTATCTATGAATTTTCTTAGCCCATAACACTTCCTTTAAGCCTTACATAAAATTCATTTACTAAAATACCCTTTTATCGGCAAAATCGGCTCTTTAATTTCTTAAAGCCACTCTACTGGCCTTTTGGTTGTGGGACTAATTTTATAAATTAGTACAACCTTTCAACCATTTAACCTCATTTTTGTATACACTTTTGAGGTCTCTTGCTATTTTAAATAATTACCTCACATGGTATACTTTTTACCGGTAATAACCTTATAAATTCTGTTGAAGCTGCCTCAGGGGTATTTTCATCTTTTCTCTTCATAGAAGAGCATTAGAATATTATTTCCCATTTTCTAGGATTTTCTTGGAATTCTCTTCGTACTCTTCCATTTTTACCCCTGTTGGTCATAACTTTCAGAATTTACAGTTTAGTCCCTGGTTGGACTTAACTTCATATAATCCTCTCTTTGAGGCTTCTAACTCAACCTTTGGCCTATATCTAGTCTCTTTTCTCTCTCTGGGCCTTCGAGACTTTACTGGGGCCTCTAACTTTATTACACTTTAGCCCCTTAAAACTTTTACTTTGCAGTTTAGTCCCTGAAACTACTTTGATTTCCTTTCTCATCTTTGGGACTTCTGCTAAAAAGGGTCTGATAACCTATCTAATTCAGGCTATTATTGGTACTTCTAGGCCTAAAACTTTGGATGTTACAAAATACAAGAGGAAACAATAAAAATAATATACAAGATGATAAAAAAAAATAGAGGCCGAAAGAAATATGGTATCCCTGCTTCGCTGTACTAACCTTTCTATATCCATCTTTGGCTAACAAAATGTGGGATATAGACAATTTGAATTTGAATTCCAAATACCACATGACTACTTGCAGAGACCTCATAAACGTCATTCAATAATGGCTTGCACACAGCCCATAAAAGCATGATGAGTAAGAATACAGCACTTGAACGGCTTATGAATAAAGAATTAGGTGATAAGCCTTATTGAAGCCGCATACAATATCGGCTTTAGTGGAACACTATTTTCTTTTTCATTGATTACCCCTATTAGCCTATAACTTTCTGAAATTATGGTTTTGCCCCTGCTTGGGCTCAACCTCATGAATCATCACTTTGAGGCCTACACCTCAACTTTAGACCTACACCTAACCTATTTTCCCTTTTTGAGCCCTTGAGACTCTTTTGGAGTCCTTGACTTTATTTATACTTTTGCTCCTAGAAACTTTCTTACTTTCCAGTTTAGTCCCTACTTCTGTTTTAGCTTCCTTTCGCATCTTTGGGACTTTTACTCAAAGGGGCTTAGTGGCTTACCTTCTTTAGGCTACTTTCTAAGCTTCTAGGCCTAAAAATTGGGATGTAACATTTCTCATCCTCTTTTAAAAAATTTCATCCTTGAAATTTCAGGGTTAAACCTCTATCTCTATACTTTTTTTTTAAAACCAGCTATCTCTATACTGACTAGGAGGTTACCTAATGAGAATATTCCTTACATTTCTTACCTTTTCTTCCATCTTGTTAAACTTTGTGCATTTCTACCAAAAATAGCTTACTTTTCTGGCCTCTGCACACGTTTACATAACTTTCCAGGGGGTCAGCTATCATTGGGCTACTCTTGCCCCAGCATGCTTAACTAAAACATACTGACGAGAATTTGAGACATTGGTACTGATAGGCTCTGAATCTAACCGTTCACTTAGTGCCTTGGAGGTTAAATGCAAAAGTTAATCCAAGGATTGCACTATAGGGTGCAACCTGGGTTGTTCTCTTAATTGGAGCCTTAACTTATTGGTTCTAAGTTAACTAAACATCATCAAAATGCAACTGAATAAAGTAAAGTTGGGGGTTTGTGTTTTGAACTTATACAATGTAAAATTATTTTTGGATTTTTTGGGAGATTAAAAATGGAAAGGATGGAAAAACAAGTGTTAAAACAATTGATGAAGCTCTTAAAAATGGATTTTAGGCAATCATAGTTCAAAAATAATATTAGGAGTAGAAATCACTAAGTTTTCAAAAGAAAGAACCTTAAAGAACCCTTTAAGTCTAGGATCTTAATCAATAGCTACCCATTTCATAAAATCTTATTAAGGTCACTTAGTGTGTGTATTAGGATTAATCAATGCAATTAGTTCAATGCAAAACCATATTAACTCAACAATCTAGCAATACCAAGTAAAAGGAAGAGTAACAAGAGAATTGCACAGAAACATATACATAACCACATATATAAAACCTCAACATTCTACATCAACTAGTCCAATACACAAAATGATCATCCAGAATTGATTACAACCATAATCAAAATAGTTTAGCTCTAGTTTACAAATCCTAAGACCTAGGAATTCATAAATACACAACTAAAACTCTGAATGAAACTAACTCCCTTTTTTAAGCTCTTGGAACTCATGCTATTACTCCATCTTCAAGAGAATAAGAGCCTAATCGTGTATTGGAGACTGAAGCATCACAACCAACAATGATCCTAAGCTACCTATAGTGGAGGATGATAGAAGAAATGGAGGAATATAAGGGTTTGATGAGAGAGGGTGAGAGAGGATGAAAGGAGGGGGCTGTGTATGATTCATTTCTTTTGAATGACTGAAAATAGGGTTTCTAAATGATTTGAGAGGTTAAATGGGTCAGATTTACTGAGTGGGTAGGTTAATTTTACGATTAGGATTTGGATCTGGGTTGCTGATTCGAGGGCTTTGCCGTGACAAAGCATACCCGAGAGGTGTTTCTCTTAACTTTGAGAGTTTGCCACGGTGAAGGCAATTTGTGGCTGTGACGAAGTTTGACTAAGATACCACTGATGCAATCTCCAAGTTACGCCGCGGTGAAGAGTTTTCTTAATTGCGACGAAAGGTTTCAGTATTGATACTCTTAACCTTGTGTTGTGTAATCCCTTGGTCCCCAATCTTTGACTCTAATTTTTAAGTGTACTGCAATAAAAGGAAACACTTTAAAGCATCAATTGTCCTAGAAATCAATTGAATGCAATTAATAACCAATTATGACAATTTTATCCCCAAAGAGATACTAACTCAAAGCAAGGCTTCTTAATCTCAATTAAGCACAATTATCACAAAAAAGAGCCAACAACTATAATAAAAGCCCTAAAAATAGTATAAAATAATATAGAATAATTAGGCTCAATCAATTCCCCCATACTTAGACTTTTGTACTCCTGGGCAAAGCCTTAAAAATATTCAAAGAAGTATAAGTGTGTGAGGAAATACCAACAATGCTTAAAAATAAAAGTAAAGAGTTAGTTAGACCACCTTCTTAGAAGTCAACCAAAGTAGAATGAAGAAATGCCAAGAAAGTAATCACTATGAGTGTTTAAACCAAGAGGTTAAGCAAATGAGATTTTTGTCAAGGTTAAGTGTTTAACTCGCAGCTCACTTGTTTAGGATAATTTCACTCTAAAAGCTACTTAATCCATTCTCTGTCATAAACTTGTAATAATTCTGCCTCTCCACTATAAAAACCATTAATTGTGAATCAAGAGGGCTTAAAGGGTTGTAATGATTAGTGAAGGCCAGGTGAAATCGATGGAATAGAAGAAAAGAATGAGTACCATGCATCTCAGTTGTTTTCTTTATGCAATAAACACCTATCTTTCTGATGATGGCTTTAAAATTCTAATGTAGCAACATTTTATTTGCTATTTATTTCTATCTTAACAATTTCTCCCCTTCTTCTTCTTCTTTTTCTTAATAGATATATTTTTTTATGATTGTAAATGCTAAAGATATGATACTTGTAGCAATTTCCATAAATATGTATGTACTCAAAATGTGGTCTAAAATGGCTAGCAAAGGTTAAGTGTTTAGGCTTGTGTTTGGGTAAGAAGGGTTTTGAAATGAATGCCTTGTTAGATGTAAGGTTTTGATGATAACAAAATAAGTAATTAAGTTTCTCTGCATACATGTTAAGTTGTTCGATCATGTGTTGGATCATTAGGTTGATCGAATACGTGTTAGATAAATGACTGTATATTATGAGTTTAAATACTATTAAGTTCTTATCAGTAATGTGTTAGATAATCACTGTGCTGGATAACCTATTAGATAAATATATTATTCGATCACATGTTTAAACTTTGGTTAAACTATTTGAAAATGAGTACTGTCAGGAAATTATCGATCACTTGATTGATAATTCAAATGTTTGACAAGTTATCAGGTAAGTTTCTCTCTATTAAAAAGCCTTTATTGATCACCTTAGGGATAAATGAGGTTATTGATCATGTTTCAGATGATTCTTAAGTCTCTTCAACTCATATACAGTTTGTAATGCTTTATGGTTTATCAATTACCTTATCGATAATCTATTTATGAATAAATTATTCTAAAATTTTTTGATAAAACTTTGTTTGTTAATCGATCAACTACTTAATAATTAAATTATCGATCATTTAATCCATTAATGTCATGTTTTTCTATCTAAATCAGTCTAAGTCTTTTACAACAGCTTTTATGATAAGTTGTTCGATCAAGTCTTTATCGATAACATTTCAGATTAATGTGTTTAAAATGCTTTTCCACAATAACTTAAAGTATCGATAATCTGTTTGATAAAGTGATTTATCGATCATCTATTCCATAAAATATGAACACATTTTTTTTAGCTATTCTTTATGATACTTTTCAGAAAATATAATTCTATTTTATCTTGAAGCTTTTCTCAGCCTTTATTAATTATCTTATATTCTTATGAGAAAACTGAGAAGACGCATGTTTCAAGATTACAAGCTTTCTAATTGATTTCAGATATATCTTCTTGGTGACTATATTTTACCATTTATTGATCACCTGTTCCATAAAACGAATGATCCATAATGACATCAATAAATGACTTCGTCTTTTAAAGGCTAATACCCCTTCTATTAATTGATAACTTAATCAATCAAGGGATTATCGATCAGGAATTTGATAACTTGATTCTCTGATTATCTGATCTTTGATTTTATGATTTTTATTTCTTGTCTCAAATCCAAGGATCATTATTTCTTCTGTTATTTATTCATAATCACTTGACAAGAAAACTTATACTTCTGTCGAGACAATTCATAAGTTATGATGCCTAACAGATACATTTTATAGGCTTAAGCTACATATCAGAAGCATTTATTACAAACAACTATTGTAACTGCCAAACACACACAAGCAATTTTCCAATGGCTGTAAGCTCTTGTGTTTAACAGAAAACTGAAGATCTCTAACTATAAATAGCACAAAGAGCATTGAATGAAGTAGTGAATACCTCAAGCTACCAACTGTTGAAATTACTCTCTATATTCATCACTCTGTTTCTTAATTCTAAGCTTCAACACTTAACATATATACTCTAAGAGAGAGTTTGTGATTCTTTTACTCAAATCAGTGAGTGACTTAAGAGTATGGTACTCTTGAGGGGATTGTAACCTTATAAAAAGTAAGGGGGAGTGATTGAAAGTGGGCTAAATTGTTGTATTGTGGCACCAACAGCCCATTGAATCTTAGGGTTTAGTGAAAAACTCAGAGGTGCTTTGAGGACTGGACATAGGTCAAGTAGTTGAGATGGAACCGGTATAATCTCCCGTGTTGTTCTTCATCTGTTCATCCTCGGTGATATCTTTCTAAACTTGTCTCCATTGCATTATTTGGTTATTTATTTTATTAAGTCAATTTTTTATATATCACCCAATTCACTCTACTCTTAGGTGAAACTTCTATTAAAATTTGGTATCAGAGCAGGTCTCACTAAAAAAGACTTAACCATCTGAAGAGAGATCCCAAATGGCAGGATTCGGTGATAGTGTGCTACCCAAAGGATGTTTAATGATAAAACCACTAAGCTTTAACAGAGAAAATTTCACATTTTAGAAGACAAGAATGAAGATCTTTATTAAAGCTTCAAAATATGGTCTGTGGGACGTAATAGAACACAGCAACTATGTTTTGACAAAGGCTGTAAACAATCAACAAGTTCCTAAAAGTTCGAGCAAGTTCGATAATGAACCTAAAAGGCTCATTCTACTAAATGATAAAACAATCAATGTACTGACCTGTGCCTTGAGTTAAAAAGAATATTTTTAGGTTTCAAGTCTAGAAACCGTAAAGGAAATGTGAGAAGCACTAGAGATTGCTCATTAGTGAACAACCGGAGTTAAACAGAGCAGAATTGATACTCTCACCACAAAATTTGAGTTATTAAGAATGAAAGATAGAGAGAGTATTTGAGATATGGAAGTGAGATTCTAGCACCTCATCAATCACCTCACTACTCTTGGCAAGAAATATAGTTAAGAGGATCAAGTGAGGAAAATATTAAGCGAACTCACCAAAGAGTAGGAACTGAAGGTGACAGCCATTGAGGACACAAAAGGAGAATCAATTGGCTCGGTTGCTGCCCTCTTCAAAAGCCTGGTAGAGTATAAAAGCAAGCAGAAGCACAAAAAGGAGATGAATGAGAAGACTCCAAAGCCATTGCTCTTAAGGCTCAAGAGAGTAAACATGATGATGAAGAAGATCTGGAGGATAAGAAAATAGGTGTCATAATCAAGAGGTTTAAGAAATTCTACAAGAACAAAGCCGGGAGAAGATTCCAATCAAAATCAAAAGCCTCCACATCTTAAATGGAGACCAAAGACCCAGTCATGTGCTTTGAATGCAAGAAATCGGGACACATCAAAATAGATTATCCTCAACTATCTAAGTTGAGGGACAAAGATAAAAGAAAAGAAAAATTCAAAAAGAAGAAGGCTTTCATTACTTCAATCTAGGGAGATAGCTCAACTGAAGAAGATGACAGTGACGATGAAGAGACGGCCAACATTTGTCTTATGGCACAAGAAGACGAAGATTTAGAGACCGATGAGGTAATTGTTTCTAAAATTACAATTTGAATACAATACTTTACATTCCAAGTTAGTTAGAATAGCCAAGGAGTTCGCAAGCTCCAAAAAGAAAATCAAGAGTTTGGAAGAACAAGTAAAGAGAAAGAAATCAGTCCATCAACCTATACAGAGTATAGGCAGAACAAGAAGAAAAATAAAGAACTTACGAAAACTCTGGAGAAGTTCACGAAGGGTAGTGAGATACTCATAGTCATACTAGGAGCTCAATGATGTACAAGGATAAATCTGAAATAGGATATGATCATACTCAGGATAAAAGTAAAGAAAAGAAGAAAAGTGGTGAATGATCGTATTTAATGTTCTATAGAAACTCAGTTCATTCTTCTAATCTTTTTGCACTTTGTTCTTACTACAACCCTAAGGGTCATACAACATCTTCTTGTCATCACCAGAAGAAAGGCCCCTACGGAACATTAAAATAGGTGCCCAAAGGTACATAGGTAACACAGACAATCTAAGCTAACATGAAAGGACCAAAGCTAAATCATGATTTTTCTGATATAGGTCTACCTTAAAGCATCCAGAACAAATAAATGGAACATCGATAGCAGATGCTCCAAAGACATGACAGGTGATACTGACAAATTCTCCATACTTAAATCCAAAGAAGGTGGCAAAGTAAGCTTTGGAGGAAATCAATATGAAAGAATAGCCAGAATCAGAGAAATAGTAAGTGACAAAAGAATAAAAGTCGAAGATGTGTACTATGTCGAAGGTTTATGTCACAACCTACTCAATGTTACTTAGAGTACCAACAAGAACAATTAGGTAATCTTCGATTCAGAAGAATGTATGATCATCAACAAGGATGACCTGTCATTCAAGAAAGAAGAATTGAATGTAAAGCTAAGAGCTCCAAGGGATGGTAACTATTATACTATTCAAATTGACTCAAAGCTTTCTGAAAACTGCTTTGTTCGTAAAAATAAAAAAAGTTAGCTTTGGCATAAACTTCTTGCTTATGTGAACATGAATCAACTTTCAAAACTAACTAAAAGGGATTTAGTTATTGGTTTACCTAAAATTTAGTTTGAACATAATATTGTCTGTGATGCTTGTCAAAAGGGTAAACAAATGAAGTCCTCTTTTAAATCAAAGAAGATAGTCTCAACTGAGAGACCACTCCAAATACTATATATGGATTTGGTTGGTCCATCAAGGGTCAAAAGTTTTAGGGGAAACTTATATACTTTTGTGATAGTTGATGACTATTTAAGATTTACCTGGACTCTGTTTCTTTCCTCAAAGGACGAGACTTTTACTTCATTTATTATTTTTGCTAAAAAGGTGCAAAATAAGAAGGGTATATGTAAGGAATTGAAAGACACGTAGCGGAAAATAACTTTAAAATTTTCCAATCCCTTGCCCGGATCTACCAATTGTGTTTAAGTCAAGTAGTAAGAGGTGTTACCTACAGTATTCAAATCGTTGGTGGCTCGGGGATTCTGACGTTCGGGATGCCTATGCTCTCCTTTATTCATGAGAAGTCGACAACTCAGATCGGCTTCCTCTACCAGTATCCACACGAAGAGCGTTCCAATCATGAACGATGTGCTAGCGCCTCTTGTCCTTCTAGGGCTTTTCCGAGAATCCATCCTCACCGTTTCTATTTTGGCCGTTTCTTATCTGCAAACCTTTTGCTCTCTCACACACCTAAAACCCTAGCTCCTAAATATCAAATATATAGGATGCTATCGGTATTATGAAGGATATTGGATTTCAGAATTAATCCTAAATTAATTTTGAAATTAATACAATATCATATATTGTGTAATCTGATAAGAAATCAATTAAATAAATATGATTTACATTAAATTCGTCCCATAGATTTAATTCACCTATTTATTTAATTCAAAATAAAGATATGACGGAATTATATTTGATTTATTCTAATAAATCAAATTTGAGATATTATATTATACCATATCAATCTAGAATTGATATAGATTTAATTTATCCTAATAAATCAAATCTAAGATATCATATCAATCTAAATTTCAACTTTAAAAGTGATAGAGATTTAATTTATCCTTATAAATCAAATCTTATAAATATCTCTTATATCATATAATATATATACGCGAATTTATATATATATATATACACACGTCCACCCTAGATTATTCATTGAATCTGGACATATCTTAGATTCAATGAATCTGGACATCATAGCTCGTGTTGGGCTATTTTGTGTGCGACCCCTGTAGGCCCATATGAAGTTGGCAGTGGGCCATTTACTATAATGACTCACAAGTCGTAAGCGGTCTCTAGCAAGACATCACGACTACCCAAATCATATGAGGATCGATGAACAATGTAACCTTTCATACAACCATATCACGTCCCTTTTGTCACATGACATTTTGGTCATAGATGAGGCATGGAGAACGTCATCCTCCTATTCCTGACCGTTACTTTCTCGATCCCTAAGTAGTCTGAGTATAGAAATGGAACTACCTTTCCATTATAGTATAGCCATACATTTCTCAGACTCACTCATCGAGGGGCCCAGTAATATCTCTCTATGAATGTGAGGGACAAATTCCATCTTGACCATTCACATTCCTCCATATGAAAAACCACTAAGCCTGAACATAGTCTTTATGATCACTCGGTCAAAAGTGACTTTTGACTAGGTCAAAGCCGAGCGTTTCTCATGTAGGAATCCATGATGATCTCAGGTCAAAGGGCATAGTGACATGGTTCATATATGAGAGAAGCTTATGACTTAACCCATGCAGATCTCTCATAGCGGGTCGGTCCAACACCTTGTACTCTTACATGTGCCTATGACTTTGATTTATATCTCTATACATCTTCAAAGTCATACTGGTCTTATTTCATCTCTGCTCCCACATAGATGACCGACCAGGGACATTTAGGATAAAATCATGAGTTATCTAAGGATAGTCATCACAGTAAACATGCAAATAATATGATAACATAATTAAGAAATTCATAAATCAACAATGTTCATAACACAATGATTGGCCCCTAAGGCACAATTTCCAACAGTATATCTATTGTGTCAATCAAGACTAATCACAGAGGAGAATTCGAGAAGAATGAATTTGCTGACTATTATGATGAACACGGGATCGATCATAACTTCTCCACACCAAGAACGCCTCAAGAAAATGGAGTTGTGGAAAGAAAGAATAGAGTGGTCACAAAGATAGCCAGGGTAATGCTAAATGAAAAAGGGAATATCTTAGGTATTCTGGGCAGAAGCCATGAGTACGGCATACTATATCTCTAACAGAGCATACACCAAAACACTACTCGAAAAAACACCATACAAACTGTACAAAGGAAAGAAGCCGAATCTAGCTCATCTAAAAGTTTTCATAAGCAAGTGCTACATCCATAATAACAACAAAGAAAATCTTAATAAATTTGATCCTAAAGCTGATGAAGGTTTATTTTTGGGTTATTCTAACTGTAGTAAAGCTTATAGAGTCTTTAATAAAAGAACTTTTACTATTGAAGAATCAATTCATGTTGTGTTTGCTAAAACTAAGTCAATTTCAAAACCTCTAGATGATGATGTTGAGATTGTTCAAGGCCTTGAAAAATTGAGTCTAAACAAGTCTTTCAACAAAATGCCTTTCATAGAAAATGAAGAAAATAAAGATAATTCTAATGAAATATTTTCTTAAGATAACTTAGATCAACCTAAGGATTGGAGACATAACAAAGACTAACCTATAGACCAAGTCATTGGTTAAGTCAATAAAGGGGTAAAACCCTGGAGACAAGTGTTTAGTGAAGTGCGTTTCTCTGTATTTATCTCAAACATTGAATCAATCAATGTTGACGAAGCTCTATCTGATAAATTCTAGACAACAACCATGCAGGAAGAGATGAACCAATTTGAGAGGAATCAAGTTTAGGACTTAGTACCCTGACTTAATGACCATCCAGTCATAGGCACCAAATAGGTATTTAAGAATAAGCTCAATGAATCAGCACAAATTGTCAAGAATAAAGCCAGATTTGTGGCAAAAGGCTATAATCAAGAAGAAGATATTGATTATGAGGAAATACATGCTTCAGTAGCTAGATTGGAAGCCATACGAGTACTCGTAGCATTTGCCTGTATAAAAGATTTCAAATTGTATCAAATGGATGTTAAAAGTGCCTTTTTGAATGGGTATATAACAGAAGAAGTTTTCATTGAACAACCTCCAAGATTTGAAGATCCAAATCTTTCAGATCATTTTATAAATTAAAAAAGGCTTTATATGGATTGACACAGGAACCTAGAGCTTAGTATGAACGTCTTAGTAATTTCCTAATAGAAAACAGTTATGAAAGAGGCAAGATTGAGGCAACACTCTTTTTTAAAAGGAATAAGAAGGAACTCTTAATAGTTAAAATTTATGTAGATGATATCATATTCGATGCTACTAACCAAGATCTTTGCCAAGAGTTTGCTAAGTTAATACAGGTAGAGTTCGAGATGTCTATGATGGGAGAATTGAATTTCTTCTTGGGATTACAGATCAAATAAAGGAAGAATGGCATATTCATATCCCAAATGAAGTATCTAAAGGAACTTCTGAAGAAGTATGGTTTAGAGCAGGCAAAGAGTGCAAATGCTCTAATGAGCTCAACAATCTCTCTAGATGTGGACGAAAAAGGCAAGGATGTGAATTTGACTAAGTATAGATGAATGATTGGATCACTACTCTACCTCACAGCAATCAAACCAGTTATCCAATTCAGCGTTGGGATGTGTGCCAGATATCAATCAGCTCCTAAGGAATCACATGAACAAGCCGTCAAGAGAATTCTTAGATATCTTGTCGGTGTAACATCCTAAGTTTTATCAGGTTTTAATAGCCTCTTTTTGGTTGATTTTGAGGATAGATTCGTGATTTAATGTTGATTTTGGTGTTCGGGTTGGAATTGAGGTATGTTAGAGGAATAGGTGAACAGACCCCTTCGCTGCGGCGAACCAGGAGTTTCAGGGGGGATTGTCTTTCGGGCAGGTTTGGCCGCGGCGAAGTCATAGGGACACCGCGGCGAAGTTGTTCAGGCGAGTGAGAGTTTCCTCTCAGGAAGCTTTCGCCGCGGCGAAGATTGGAGTTCTCCACGGTGAAGTCAAGTTTTTAGGCGAGTAATCCCTCTCAAGATTAGTTCACTGTGGTGAAGTTCTGGGTTCGCTGTGGCGAAGGAGGTCGAATCTATATAGTCGCGGGAGGGGTCTGGTTCTACGAAAATTAGAAAATCTGAAGGAAGAGAGAGAGGCTCTGCTAGGGTTTCGGTGTTGTGGCTTGGGAAAGGTGTTTCTAAGGATCCATTACCTCAAGTAAGTGATTTTAACCTCTAATATACTTTCTTTCTTGGAATTTCTGAGGATTTATGGTGAAACCCTAGAGTTTTCTATGTTGTTATGGAATTGAGGTTTTTGACCGATTGTTTTGAGTTTAATTAATTGCTTTAGGTTAGTTTAAGTATTTAATCGGTGTAGTTTTCTTGGATTTGAAGAACTTTGAGTTTTTGAAATTAGGGTTTATGG
Organism: Neltuma alba; assembly: GCF_004799145.2. Taxonomy (NCBI): domain Eukaryota; kingdom Viridiplantae; phylum Streptophyta; class Magnoliopsida; order Fabales; family Fabaceae; genus Neltuma; species Neltuma alba. The sequence continues at coordinate 26,033 of NW_021632002.1, read as the reverse complement.
AAATGGGAGGTTTGTGATTGAGGATGATAATGTAGAGGTTAATTTTGAGTTTTGTGAATTGGGTTATGTTAAGGAGGGTTAAATTGGATGTTTAATCGGTTTAGAATGTTGTTAGGACTTCAATTGTTCTACTGGGATGTTTGGGGTGTTGAATTCCTATAGTGGGTCCTTGAGGTTTGAATCCTAAATTGATATTTGGAGAGGAATTAAGGTTTTAATGGATTTTTATGACCTTGAAGTATTGCCTTGGTGGTTAAACCCTTTTGAGTTGGGTAGAGTTTTGGTTGGAGATAGGAATTTTGTGTCCGCAATTGTTGTTTTGGCCACATTATTAGTTGAAAGCTAATACATGATGGTTGTGTGTTTGTGTGCTTGTGTAGACCGGTTGTGAGCCTTGTTGGTGCACGGGGCCGTATTGTTGGTTTGTTATTCCTTGCTCAGGCGAGAGTTAACCACTTTCCAATCCTTTGTACATGCTTTTGTAGTATTGTGAGTAGATTTATGTTTTGTGCTCCGAGTAACAACTGTGTTTAAAGTGTACGTTGTATATTAAAAAGAAAAACTGTCTTGTAGGGTTTAAATTGATATTGATTGAATCTAGAACTTGTGAAAGATAGGCCATTGAAAGAAGTTAATTGTGAAATGATCATTTACTCTTTGATTACGGTTTGAGCATGATGCATGAATTGGGAATTGGTGAAAGTTTTGATTGTTACTACCACATGGTAAGGCCTCCATTAATGCATGATGGTTGGCTCTTTACGTCCCCTATAGTGAGGGATAGGCCTTTTGGCTCCCTATATCCCCCAGAGTGAAGGATAGGCCTTTTATAGCTCCTTACGTCCCCCATAATGAGGGATAGGCCGGGTTCGGCTCTTGAAAATCCCCCAAAGTGAGGGATATGGTTGATGGGATTGCATCATTGCACTTGCATGACTTGTTGTGGCTATCATTTATCATATTACTTGTGAACTGCCCCACTTAACACCTCACGAGCACCTATTTAGTAGTACCTTGAATTAGAAAGATTGGTTACTGGGACGTTTGTCTCACCCTATGGTTTACAATGTTTCCAGGTGAAGACTCTAGGCGTGTGCCATCAGGAAGAGACGCAGAGGCTTGAGCTTGGTTAGCTTTAGGCCTCTAGCCCTTGTATATGTATGGCTAGTATATATTGCCACATTTAGGACCCTTTTTGAAATATTTTGATTGCCCGGCCTTATTGTAAATTGGAGGGAATGTTATCTCCTTATTTTGGGTTGGTCAGAGGCCATTTCTAGTGTCTTATGAAACTCTGATTTATTTTGTTAGAAACCATTTGGATGGGCTGATATGATGTCTTTTGTTACCCGGACCGGAGGTTCGAAGGCCCAGTGGATGTAAATGAATGATTTTAGTTGTATGCAACGGAGTTTGAGTTTGAACCGAGTTTAAATGTTAATTTCAAAAGTTATGTAAATTTCTTTCTACTATGGTAGTTTGTTGTAACAGCTTTCCTTTTCTACCATAGTAGGGATTTTATGACGAGTTTATAAAGTTTTGAGGTAAAGGGTTTTACAGTCGGAACACCTAATCAAGGGATGGTACCCGAAGAAAGGAGCAGAATACTTAATGGGATACTGAGATGCTGACCATGGAGGTTACAAAACATATAGAAAAAGTACGAGTGGACAATGCCAATTCCTTGGAGGCTGTCTAGTTTCATGGTCAAGCAAGAAACAAAACACTGTGGCCATATCTTCTACAGAATCATAGTATGTTGCCACCACAAGCTGTTGTGCTAAAAAACTATTGTTAAAACATCAATTGCAAGATTTGGGAATCAAGTTGAAAGAAATCCCAATTCTATGTGACAACACGAGTATCATCAGCTTATTGAAGAATCCTCTTCGTCATGCCCGAATTAAGTTCATTGATGTGAAGGTAGATTCATTCCTACTGAATATCAAATTACAGACTTCTTCATGAAGCCCCTCGACCAACAAAAATTCAATTATTTCAAACGAGAATGGGGAATAGTAAATCCCAATAAGTTATAAGAAATTCTACATTATCTCTTTATTTTGAGTATTTAAATTTCATGTTTTGAAGATTAGAAAACTTAAGCACAGGAGTAGATAGAAATTTATTTTGCAGGATACTCTATTTTGATATTGAAAAATAGAGGTAAACAGAGGAGAGGATATTTTAAGAAGACACCGATAATTATGCTTCAAGAATTGCTGTATTTATCGATCACCTAGTCAATAATAGCATTTATGGGTTACATTATCAATTATTGAAGCATATTGAGAATGACATTTACCAAATTATGGATAATGTCACACCTTACTTCTAGTGCATCATAGAGTCTAATTAGAACCAATTCTGACCAGTCTAAATGGTCTTAAACTTAAGAGAAAATTTGTAACTAAATCTAGAAAAATCAAAACAGAGCACTTCAAAATTCTATGAAAAGCTCTTTGAATGATCTTTCAAAAAAAAAATCTCATGAGCCAATTCCTTAAGGATCAGTGCCAAATTTTTGTGGAAGTTACTACTGTTCCAATTGGTAAAACTATTTTCCAGAATTTTAACCCTAACTTTGAAAAATCACCAAAAAATCATACACACATCCATTTAAGACGTGCTACCTATTGATATAAAGCTCATGGAGTGTGTTTTAATCATACAAAATATCATGATCATCTAAGGCAGATAACATATTCAAAACAGAGTTACAGCACCATAAACTTCAATACAATCTCCAAAGTGAAACTATAATTCCACATGCATATAACATAAGCTTTCTCCAATTACTCCCTTTTTCTTGATGGTTCAGCTCCTATGGAAAAGAGTTACATTTAGAAGGAATGAGATTTCAAAAAAATCCCAGTAGCAAGAGAAAATCAACCATAACATCAAGCATGCATCAATTACAAGCATTCCAACCTTTTGCTATTAATAGGGAACTACTTAACTTCATACATGTAGCACTATAACATGCAATAGCCAAGGCACTTAAATTAAGGAGCATAGCTACACAATCATCATCATCATCATTATTTAGCTCAACCACATAATAGCACATGAAATTGCATAGCAATCAATGCAACAATTTATATTAAAGTTAATTAAATATTGCTACCTTTCCTCCAATGCTTTCCTTGCCTCTTGATCTTGGACCTTTCTTCCACAAATATCAAAGTCTAAAATCATATTTAAAAAGGGGCAACCACACATCACAACTATGCTACACAAACATAACTTGTAGTTCAAGAAAGCCTTAACCCCTTTTTATTCTTGAATTTTTGGAATTGATTTCCAACAACTAAAAATTATCCTAATAGGTCAATCCTATAATTTTCCATGTAGATTCCAAATATGAGCTTAGAATTTTAAAAACACATCTCCTCCCTAATGATCTTACTTTGGCTGAGAGGTAGTGATTATGGCCTTTCAATATCCAATTTCATTTTAATGCATTCCAATGCTTATTGCTTAGGTTTATCCTACACAAAACTTCATTTTAAAGCTAATGGAAGCATCAAAACATGCAAAATCTAATCCTAGGGCACAATCACTATTTGGCCAAAACATACATGTTGGTTCCAAAACACAAATTTCATTCCATAATCATGTAATACCACTTGAAACAACTTGTAATCCATGCATTTAACCTAGGTTTAACATCATATTCTTTCTCCCCCAACCTTTACACAATTCAGCCACCACCAAAGCTAAGAAAAAACCACCAATTTCAACCATAAAACTCAAGAAAACCAATCAATACACAAGGTAGAACATCAAATTAACCTTAGATGCAACCTTACATGATCAAATCTTCAAGCTTCTCCTTGATTACACTTTAAGAAAAATTTTGCAAGAGGTTCCCCTAGGTTGGTCAAAAATGGTGTCTTGTGAGAGGGGAAGAGCTCTATTTATAAGCCTTGAATTAATTAAATACCATCCAAGTTCAAGGAAATTACATTGATGATGAGTCAAGCTAAGATCTCTTCTTGCATTTTCTCTTTCCTTTATTTAATTCCAAAAGAATAGGATTTTAGAAGTCAAAATCCTCTCCACTCCTAGCTTGACAAGTGGCACAATGAGAGCCAAGCAAAAATGAGTGTACTTTTCACTTTTTCAGCACCATTTTGATACTAAATTAGCTTCGTCTTTTTTATATCAGTGATCTGATCTTCCTAATTAATTTTTGTCAGGTCCTTAACATTTCCTTATCAATTTCCTCTTCCAAAAGAGCCCTCCTTTACTCTTATAATTAATTTATATCATTCAAAGAAAAGAAAACCAATTCCTTTATTATATTAGTTTTCTTGCTCAGGAGTTACTTTTTTAGGTCTCTAGGCTCTTTAAAATTTTCCTAATTATTTCATAATCTCTTATAAATCCCATAAAATTTTCATGCATTTTTGTGGGATTAATCTAGCCTCATAAGTATTTATTTAGAATTTTCCCGAATAAAACCCTAATTAACATAATTGGACTTTAAATTCCTTTAAAGATTAACCAGGGGTATTTTGGAAATAAAACCACTTATACAATGTCTTATAATTCTCAAGACACTTTATCCTTATTTTTTCTTAATTTTCTAAGGCTCAAAACTATTTTTCATAATTAATTTTTGACCAATTTTCCTAATTAGTCAATATCCAATAATTATTGAAAATTCGATAATTATTGCTTTCCATCATAATTTCAACTTTTGAGCCTGGAATACTGTTCATGGATCTTTTCCCCACCTTCCATAATTATTTGCTAATTTTTGGAAATTTCTAACATATTTTCCCAAATTTTCATATTTCTTTTCACAATTTTGGCCCTTAAATATCCAGGGATTTCCTTACTCTTAGTTGTAAAATTTTTGGATGTGACAGATAACGTGATCAATAACCTTAATTATCAAACACATGATCAATCAACTGAGAGAAGATTTCATGCAAAGCAAAAAAGTAGCTTGAAAGGTAACCTTGATCAATCATTTGATCGAACATCACTTTATTGATAAGATTATCAATCAACATAAACAGGTATGGTTTTTGACTTATCCATAACGTGTTTGATTAATGCTTGTTCAATAATGTGTTCCATAATTGTTCATTATATTTTTATGTTCTCCAAGATTATCAATTAGCTGATCGATCATGCACATAATTGATAATCTAATCGATAATTCTTAGTGTTTTTAGTGTTATTATTTGAAATTCCCTCGTCAGTTTTAGAGCCTTAACTCAATAACTATTACCCCTGTTTTCTTGCAATGGTCAAAATCTTTCTTGTTCCTTCATATTTCTCACCAAACTTCATCCGAAAACACCTTATGAGCTCTTTTGATCACTCTAAGCCAATCCTATCTCAAAAATCACTGAACATTTCTCTCAGAACCCAAAGTTACACAGAAATGGCCCAAGTTAAACAACCTAGTACAAGCCAAGAAGAAAGTACCAAAAAGCAAGCTCCAACTAAAAGAAATAACACCTTTAAGTGCTAAGTCAAAATATAAAGGTTAGACAAGATAAGCCATCATGAAGTGGTACTCTGAAGATCAGAGAAAGCCAGACACAGCTTATCTCAACAGACACTGAGTAAGAGAAAGACTCGGTCAAAATCCAAACTTCCTATAGTTTCTGAAGGATCAAAAACTAAGTCTGATAAGGAAATCTCAATTCAGAAGGCTATGGACATGGCTCTAGGGATTTTCGTACCCAAGTAGCCGAGAAAGAAGAAACAGAGAGCTAGTAAAGGGGCATCTCATCAAGCTCTACTTCAAGGTAATCCCTCTCAATCCTCTAAAGAATTTCTGACTAAAAAATTAGATGAGGATTTCAATATGGTCAAGTATAAAACCGATTTCGCCACTAGAAAATTTTGCCCAATGGTATCTGTGGATTTGGAAATGCTAAAAACTAATGAGAAAACAACATTAGATTTATCTAAGCCCTGGATTATTATAGGAATTGGTTAAGTATCCGAGAGGATTACTGTCCTGAAGTGGTTAAAAGATTTTATGGAGGTGAATGATTAATATGATGAAGAGGGTAATATGATAAAGAGCCACATCACCACTAAGCTTAGAGCCAAACTATCACTCTAGACCTAGTAAAGATAAATGAGCTATTGAGAACCCAGGATCATGTAAGAGGACTTGACATGAATCTTGTAAAGGCCTACAAAATATTGATGTAGAGTGATGCCTACCCTAGAGAACTTAGCTTTCCCCTAAGTTAAATGTGCGATTATTTTAGGATAATCCATTATATTTACTCCAGGAGCATGGTCAATAAGTCAGGAAGCTTCTTTATATCTAACCCAAGAAGACTACATACTGCTGGTAAGAATTATAAGTAGGGAGAAGATCAATATTGGAGGATTGATATACAGTGAGATTAAGAACTTCACAATATTTAAATCTAATGCAACGCCTATTCCTACCTTCAATTAGCTTCATACTTTCTCCAGGTGCACAATATTGCACATCTGGAACCTACAGAAACTAAGAAGAAAATTCCCATTTTTGGAATCACTAAATCAAACAAGATGAGGATTCCAATGCCCTTCTATCCAGCATAAAAGAAGGCAAAAAAAGAAAAAGGGAAACAGCCAGCTACTAGTGTCTCAAGGGGACAGGATGAAGCTCAGTCCTCTGCAGACCCCACTCTGACCTTTACATCATTATTCTATGGAAATTCTATCCAAGGATTGTTCCAAAGTGAGCTTCAAGCTTTTAAGAGTAGACTATACATCACTACCAAGGAATATGGAGAAATTTTTGACTAGAAATTTGAAGGTCTTTACACTATCTTGGATCTTTATAGACAAGCAATGGCGGTTTTGGAAAAAGAAGTCTCTCAAAGATTTGACGTTGTGGACAAGGAGCTTAAGGATATGGTCACTTTACTCTCGGCCAATTTCTTTGCACCTGGCACCTCATTCTCCTATGAGGATTTATTCACTCATTTATCTGCACCTTCATCCATTGAACCTGAACCTACTTCAATTTCTTCTTCAACTCCAATCACTACTACATTAGCCTCTCCTTCTTTTTCCTCACCCACTTTTCTTACCTCTACCTCACTTGCCATCATTCCTGTCTCTCTTCCTCAACCCCTCCCACCTATCTCTCCAGCTCTCTCTCTAATTTCTCAGCTACCCCCACTTCCCATTCCTTTTACCCTACCCCCTCTTCCTATTTCTTCTTCTACCCCACCTGATGCTGACAAAAAGGGGGAGAAGAATGCAGAATTAGGCCTGTTTTTTTGTTTTTTTGCTTTATGTTTTTGGCTTGTTGTTTTGTTATTTAAAGTTAACCTTTCTGACTACTAATGACTCTTTTGGTTTATTGAATATCAGTTAACAGTTTATCAGTTCTTGACTCTTCTATTATTTCTGTGAGTTTATAATGACAAACTGTTTAAATTCCTATGCTTTGAGTGTTTTATATGTCTTATGTTTTGTCATAATCAAAAAGGGGGAGAACGTTAGATGTAAGATCGTGATGATAACAAAATAAGTAATTAAGTTTCTCTACATACATGTTAAGTTGTTTGGTCATGTGTTGGATCATTGGGTTGATCGAATACGTGTTAGATAAATGACTGTATATTATGAGTTTAAATACTGTTAAGTTCTTATCGATAACGTGTTAGATAATCACTATACTAGATAACCTATTAGATAAATATATTATTTGATCACATGTTCGAACTTTGGTTAAACTGTTTGAAAATGAGTACTATCAAGGAATTATTGATCAGTTGATCGATAATTCAAATGTTTGATAAGTTATCAAGTAAGTTTCTCTCTATTGAAAAGCCTTTATTGATCACCTTAGAGATAAATGATGTTATCGATCATGTTTATGATAATTGGTAAGTCTCTTCAACTTACATACTATTTGGAATACTTTATGGTTTATCAATCACCTTATCTATAATCTATTTATTGATAAATTATTCCAAAATTGTTTGACAAAACTTTGCTTTTTGATCAATCAGCTACTTGGTCAAGTCCCTCTTTGTTTTACTCTGTTCAAGCTTTTTCTTAGTCAATAATCGATCACTTGATCGATAATTAAATTATCAATCATTTAATCGATTAATATCATGTTTTTCTATCTAAATCAGTCTAAGTCTTTTAGAATAGCTTTTACGATAACTTGTTTGATCAAGTCTTTATTGATAACATTTCAGATTAATGTGTTTAAAATGCTTTTTCATAGAAACTTAAATTATCAATAATCTATTTGATAAAGTGATTTATCGATCATCTGTTCCGTAAAATACAAACATATTTTTTTTAACTGTTCTTCATGATACTTTTTAGAAAATATAATTCTATATTATCGTCAAGTTTTTCTCAACCTTTATCTCATATTCTTGTAAGAAAACTGAGAAGACACATGTTTCAAGATTACAAACATTCTAACTGATTTTAGATATATCTTCTTGTTGGCTATATCTCACCATTAATCAATCACCTGTTTTATAAAACAAATGATCCATAACGACGTTGATAAATGACTTCATCTTTTAAGTCTGATACCTCTTTTATTAATTGATAACTTAATCGATCAAGGGATTATCAATGAGGACTTCAATAATTTGATTCTCTAATTATCTGATCTTTGATTTTATGATTTTCATTTCCTATATCAAATCCAAGGATTATCATTTCTTCTGTTATTCATTCATAATCACTTGAGAAGAAAACTTATACTTCTATCGAGAAAATTCACAAGTTACGATGCTCAACGGGTACATTTTATAGGCTCAAGTTGAAACATCCTACTTTTAACCCTCAGAGTGTGCATTAGTAAGCGTTATGGTTCAAGCAGGTCATGACACAAGCTCGTGGATTTAAAATTTCAACATAACTACTCGGATTACTATTCACTGTTTAAATTCAGATTTCAGGTCCAATTTTGAAAAATCATAACTAATTCCATAAAAATTGTATTGAGGTGTTCTAAAATTCTATAGAAAACTCTTTAAAAGCTCTTTAAGGGAAAAATATCAAACTGGACTTATCCATGACCAATTCATACAGTTTAATCAATAAAATTACTGTTCATTTGGTAAATTCTGGAACTTTTAGATTTTGTGCCTCAACTTTGAAAATTAGTACCTCCTTGTGTACACATCCAATTGAGCCGATCTACCTCTCATTTTAAATCTTGGGATGTATACTATAAATCTGCCAAATCTCATGGCTCAACTCATTCATTTGACAAGTCAAACTGGAGCTACAAACTCACTGCTCAATGACCTACGTTTTATCCCTTAACCTCTTTTTTACTTTAATTCTTTCTATTTCTTTGGCATACATAAATTGGGTTTACACATTTCCAATCATCCTCATACATTTCTATTCATCCCATAAACATTGTAATTAAATACATGGCATCATTGGCATCCATAACATAAATTACATAATAGGAGAATTACACATTGAATAATAGCATCATTCATTAACGTCAATAATTCTCCACTTTCTTCTCCTTGCCTCTCATGCCATTATTGCCCACCATTGATTGACCTAAATGGTTGGTTAGGAAGGGGTGAGATTCGGGAGAATCTTAGTAGCAAACACTACCCATAAGCATGCAAGACATAATGCACATGCATGACATGTTATAACATTAACACATGAATGCCATGGAAAGTAAGCTAAAGCATTTCATGACATGTTATAATATTAATACATGAATGCCATGAAAAGTAAGCTAAAGCATTTCATACTTTCATAACATATTGCCAAGGCAAAACATAACATAAAATCGCAAACATAACTTTGCAAACATTTCATCATAGCTTAGTCACATCATGGCAACACAACCACATCATGCAAGCATACATATCAAGCACACAATATAGGTAAGTTTACTACTTTGTAACATAGCTTTCCTCTTGCTTTTCTTTTGATTCCCTTGTCTTTCCAACCCTATGGATTTTCGGTGTTCTAAGGTCCTAAACACATCAATACATGATGGACAATTATTAGAATCATGTCATCAACTTATCTCTACTTGATTCTTTCTTGAACATGTTGAAGGGAATTGAAAGACGCGCAACGGAAGATAAATTTTAAAATTTTCAATCCCTTGCCCTGATCTACCGATTGTGTTTCAGTCAAGTAGTAAGAAGCATTACCTTTGATGTTCGGTTTCTTGGCAGCTCGGGGATTCCGCCATTCAGGATGCCTCTGCTCGCCTCTTTTATCGTTTGAAGTCGACAACTCTGATCGGCTTCCTCTACCGGTATCCACACGAACAGCTTTCTAACCACGAACGACGTGCTAGCGCCTTTTGTCCGTCTAGGGTTTTTTTTCGAAGAATCCGTCCTCCCTCTCTATTTCCTGACCGTCTCTTATCTGCAAGTTTTTGCACTCTCACACCCAAAACCTTAGCTCCTCATATCAAATATATAGGATGCTATAGGTTTTATGAAGGATATTTAATTTTGAAATTAATCTTAAATTAATTCCGAAATTAATACAATATCAAATATTGCGTGATCAGATAAGAAAACAATTAAATAAATATGGTTTATATTAAATCCATCCTACAGATTTAATTCACCTATTTATTTAATTCAAAATAAAGATATGACGGAATTATATTTGATTTATTCTCATAAATCAAATTTGAAATATTATATTATATCTTATCAATTTAAAATTGATATATAGACTTAATTTATCCTAATAAATTAAATCTAAGATATATATATTTCTTATATATAATATATATATATACGAATTTATATATATATATACGTCCACCCTATATTATTCATTGAATCTGGACATATCTTAGATTCAATGAATATGGACATCATAACTCGTGTTGGGCTATTTTGTGTGCGACCTTGTAGGCCCATATGAAGTTGGCAGTGGGCCATTAATTATAATGACTCACAAGTCGTAAGCGGTCTCTAGCAAGACATCACGACTACCCAAATCATATGAGGATCGTTAAACGATGCAACCTTTCACACAACCATATCACATCCCTTTTGTCACACGACATTTTGGTCATGGATGAGACATGGAGAACGTCATCCTCCTATTCATAACCGTTACTTTCTCGATCCCTGAGTAGTCTGAATATAGAAACGGAACAACCTTTCCATTATAGTATGGCCATACATTTCTCAGACTCACTCATTGAGGGACCCAGTAATATCTCTCTACGAATGTGAGGGACAAATTCCATCTTGACCATTCACATTCCTCCGCATGAAAAACCACTAAACCTGAACATAGTCTTTATGATCACTCGGTCAAAAGTGACTTTTGACTAGGTCAAAGCTTAGCGTTTCTCATGTAGGAATCCATGATGATCTCAGGTCAAAGGGCATAGTGACATGGCTTGTATATGAGAGAGGCTTATGACTTAACCCATGCAGCTCTCTCATAGCGGGTCGGTCCAACACCTTGTACTCTTACATGTGCCTATGACTTTAATTTATATCTCTATATATCTTCAAAATCATACTGGTCTTATTTCATCTCTGCTCCCACATAGATGACCGACCAGGGACATTTAGGATAAATCATGAGTTATCCAAGGATAGTCATCATAGTAAACATGCAAACAATATGATAACATAATTAAGAAATTCATAAATCAACAATGTTCATAACACAATGATTGGCCCCTAGGGCACAATTTCCAACACATACTTGAACTCTAACTCTTGAGTTTCAATTCCAACTTTCCTAAAATTATTTCCACATACTATTCCCACATAATTTTGTATGTAAAATTCATTTCTAAGCTCAAAACAATCAAAATCCAATCGTAACCATTCAGAACAGTCAAGGACGAATAGTATCACAAACTAAGGAAAAGTTGGATTTCTTGCAAAATCAACACAGAACCACTTGATTCTTGTTGTTTCCAAGCCTTTCAACATGTTTCTAACATCTATTTCATCTTTCTCTAACCTTATCAATTTTGTGCAGCACCTTGACTTAGGGTTTAACCATCTAAAAATCCAATCAAACCAACCACCAAGCTTACAAAGAGCAAGGGAAGTGGAAACTAGATCAAAATCCATAAACATACCTTGATTTGAGACTTGGATTGGCATGGGATCCTTTGCTTTTTCCCCTATCCTTCTCCTCCCTTGCTATTCAGTTTTCTCTCCCTTTCCCTCATGAATGGCCGAGCCATTGCAAGCATAAGGGCATGGATATTTAAAAAGGATTTGGACAAATCCTAGCCTTTGATTCCAAGTTAATCCTAGCCATTGATCTTTGTTTCTTCTCCAAGAAATTTGCCACATGTGCTTCCTTTTCTCTCTCCTATTAATCAGCATTTTCCTACCCAAAATATCTTCAAAATTTTGGACCAAGTGGAATGGAAACAATCAGCCACATATGCAAGCTTATTTCACAAGCTTACTTGAGATAATTTGCAAAGTCATGATTAAACCTTATCCAACCAACTTGACCATGTGCATGGGCTTAGGGAGCACGAAATCCTCTGATTCTTTGGGCTAACTAAGTGCCCCAAATCTGGTTAGGAAGCAATGGGATTAATCTAGTTCAATCCCAACTGTAATCCTTACCCGATTTTCTCTTTTTAGTCCTTTATTAGGAAAAATAGCTCGAGGCCTCCAAAAATTCATTTCTTCTCATGAAAAATCCAAATTTAATACAAAAGTATGATCTGGAAATTTTTTTGATTTTTCATAACCTCTAACTATTTATTTCACATTTTTCTCCGAAATCGGGCTTTTACCGATAGAATTTCGGAAGTAAATTCCCCATAAATTATTTCCTTCACTTCTAGTGCTTGGGAACAATTTTATAAATTCACATATATTCCAGAGGAACTTACCCATATTTTTTATTGAATTATTGAGGCCCTTATATAATTAAAATAATTATATTTCCTTAATTTTCGTTATTTTCTTTAAAAATCGCTATTTTTGGGAAATGTCGCAATAATTTATTTTGGGCTATTTTACTCTCAAAACATCATATATGATTCAAAAACCCCTAATTTACCCTTTTTCTATTTTTAGGGAATTTTTGAGAATTTTTCATAAATTTCCCATTTTGACCCTTAAGGGACCCGACATTGTCAGTCCGGCTCTCTTCTAGGTTTCTGAGCATTGCAAATGTATCTTCCATTGACTCTTAACTTAATCTTCTCAAGGTATACTTATAGAGAAAGGAATATCCCATCCCTCTCTCCTCAATGACTTAATTAATTAAATAATATTTAATCACAATCAATTTTGTCGAATTCTTTTCTACTAGCTTATAACTCCATCAATCTGTCTCTGGGTTTCATTCTTTCCCTTTCATCATGGGGATTTCCTCTAATTTTTCTTAAGCCAAAATTCAAACTGTAGACAACTATTTTGACTTTCCCCGGATAAGGTATAAATAGGCTTTAAATTTAATTAAAGCTAACCTTGTTAGTTTCTGGGGACGGAATTAATTTTACAATCTGTGTAAATTCCTCAACTACTGTTTCCCATTTTTTCTTGATTATTTGAGGCCGTCTCATAGCTTAAATAATTCAATTTAAGTTACTATCTCAAATTGTCCAAAACCCTGGAATGACTTCAGGGCATTTCTGTCATTTCTAGCCTTATATCGGCTCTGGGATCCTATTCCCATTTTTCTGGAATTTTTTTGAAACATTTGGGCCATTTTTGGTAACTTTGAACATTGGTCGACCGGAACTTTTATTATTTACAATTAGGTCCCTACTTGGCCTAGGAATCTCTTCTTTGCAATTTAGTCCCTCCTTAGGCCTAACCTTCGGAACTATCTCTTGCAAGTTTCTGGCATAACCTTTGGCCCTTAGTTGTTTCCAGTTCGTCATTTTTAGTCTCCAAACACTATTGTTTTATGCATTTGCCCTTAGAAAATCTCTTTTTCCTTCTGAGGGATCTCCGGGACTTTCGTTGCATTGGACTTAGTTATCATCCTTTCCTTGTGCTATTACTTGTATCTATGAGCCAAAATTTGGGATGTTACATTTCTCCTCCTCTTATAAAAATTTCGTCCTCGAAATTTCAAGATTAAACCCCAACCTTTGCTTTTCCTGGGAGGTTTCTTAGGGAGAATGTTCTTTGGCTCTCACTTTCGGCCTGCAAATTCTGCTTTTCGCTTTCTTGGCTAGGCTTTAGCCTTAAGTTTCATCCTTCAATCTCATGAACTTTCACTTAATCTCATAAGTTCTTATGCCCTTGGTCATTTACATGAATGCTTTTCGTGTTCTTACATATGTCTTTCATTCCTTAGGCACACATATTCAACGTTGTGCCTTAACATCATTCCTTTTCTTAAGGTGTCTCATCATATTGTGACTTTCTAGGTTTCCCTTATCATATCTTCTCTAGGTACTTCCCGTATCTTTATATTTTAGACTCTTTCATACTTTATCTTAAGGGCCTATTCTCTTTCTTTTACATTTTGATTTCACACATAGCTTGCCTGAATGCATAACCTTCAGGACTTACAGCCCGTGGTTCCCTTAATTCTTACTTTCCTCACTTTTCTTTGTTGACTAGAACAAAATTAAGCTCAGTCTAATTAACAATAACAGTATCTGTGGGAAAATGCAAGGGTACTCTCTCTGTACTAGGTAACCAACTTGAGGAGGTTTCCCCATCTTAAACTCATCCCTGGTCATCTCATTCTCGTGCCCTAAAGAGATACTGCCCTTATGGCTCGGCAACATTCCCTTAGGCTTGGTCTACTGTGACCTTAGGAGCTACTGCACTTTACCGTAAGCCTCTTCAGGGTCCACTGTGACCCTGGATTTGTAACATCATCACTTACTAACTAGAATTAACCATGATAGAAAAGACTAAAACTAGTAAACATACCCTATCATGGTTATTTAAAAGCAATCACATCACTAAGGGGCTAACCATGATAGAAAAGCATCCGACCTTAATTAAGGCTATCATGGTTAGAAAAAGAATAACATATATTTGTAAGGACAAAACTTAGGTCCAGTTTATTAGGTCCATTATGTCCATTGCTCCAATAAAATTCTGCCACATGTATTATTATTCCACATTAGCACTTAACCCCAAACGTTCTTTCGAACCACCGTTAGTAAGCACCGTCGATGCTGCTGCTTCAGCTTCCTCTCTGACAAGTGCCCCTCCTGCCATTGGTCTCTCCCCTGTTCTTGGGAGATCAGCCCCTCTGGGCGTTCAGCACCACTTTCTTCTTCTCCGGCGAGAACACAACAGCGAGCACCCACAATCTTTGTCATGTTCTTCGACGGAAGACCTAAAGAAGAAGCTATTGAGAAGCAACCAGATTCATCTTCTTCTTTAGCAACAGTGGCAGCCACAGGCTAAGCAAACTGCAGAAGCGACGACGATATGGTTGTGGGTTAAAATTTTCTTCTTTTTTTTCCCAGATTGCATAAGCTTCTTCTGCAATTCCGTAACTAGCCCCATAAGACAAAAATTTTCAAGGAAAAGGAGCCATTGTTTCTCTAGATTTCGACGACATTGTTTGTATTTCGATTAGGTTTCATTTCTAGAAATTTGGACAGCCAAATCAGGTCTTGTTTCTCTAGATTGTGAAAGATATGAGACCATATATGTCCAACAATATGCTTCGCTTCTGCTTTTTCCAGATTACGCCAAATCTACCTTCAACATTGGCATATTTTCCCATAACAAAATCATAGTTTGTTTCTCCAAATTCACTGGTATTGCTTGCTTTTGATAGATGCTTTTGTTAATTATGGAATCTGATTGATTTTGTTAATTTTGATTATGGATTTTAAATTCTCACATATATTGTCCACAAATCAAGTGTATTTTGTTTATTTAGCGGCCTGAGCAAATTCTGTTGATTCTGG
The DNA here is from genome assembly GCF_004799145.2 of Neltuma alba. Classification (NCBI taxonomy): domain Eukaryota; kingdom Viridiplantae; phylum Streptophyta; class Magnoliopsida; order Fabales; family Fabaceae; genus Neltuma; species Neltuma alba. The sequence goes on along the minus strand of NW_021632002.1, from coordinate 10,183 downwards.
AGGAATACGAAGCGGAGGAGTCAGGAGAGAGACTGATTTTAAGGATGACAGTAACAATAACGGCGGGTTAAGAGAGCTTTTGGGGTTAAGTGATGACGTGGAAAAAATAATACATGTGGCAGTATTTTATTGGAGGCATGGACATAATGGACCTAATAAACTGGATGTAAGTTTTGTCCTATTTGTAATCATGGCAAACATGGTTATAAAACAATATGCTTCTGAATGATAAATTATAATAGCAGTTTAGATTTGACTATATTAGTCAATACTAGCAACAACTAAACTTGCAAAAATTGCCATTATCACATCGTGGATCCACAATAATTCAATCACATGCAATCTAAGGGCCTCGAGCCCATTACCAGCACTCTAGTCTGATGTTCAGACAAAATAAACCAAAGATAGAAGGTATAATATGTTCACTAAGTCAAACGACATAAAAATATGAGAAGGTAAAATAAGTCCCAAATGAATGCAGTCCTGATGCATGGCAATATACGAAAAGATTGCATAAAATAAGGTCCGAAAGCTTTACACTGTCAGCTACAACTATTGAGCCTCAGGAGTCTTCCTTGAAGGTCCTGCTAACATATTGTTTCCTAAAAATGGTAAAGCAACGGGAGTGAGACAATGTTTTAGTAACTAAATCCCTACCTATCACACACCCTAGCATGGGCTAGCGAGGTGTCAGGTGGGATGCACAGAGTTAATAATAGTTTATAGACATCTATTTAACATTTAAACTCACAATAATCATATAAGACATATTTCCACTAATTTCATGCAGTTGATACATTTCAAAAGAAATAACATACTGTTTATTTATTTAAAAGACATAAATATCAATGAACATCCCATGTCATACACAATTCTTGAACCCAAATCCATCCTTATATCCTCCTTATTTCTGCTGACTAGACCCATGGGCTAAGTTCTTTCCATTTGACTGGCAACTCTGACAAGCTCACCACACGAATAATGTGGACCGGCCAAAGACCATAGAGCAGTTGGTGGACCATGGGTCCCCCCTTGAAGAACTAGTGGGGTGTCGCAGTCCCTCGAAGAACTAGTGGGACAATAATAGCGGCCAACCATAGAGCTCCATATGGAGGCCAATACCACGTGGCAAGTCTATGAATCTCAATAACTCTAATTATCTCCTTTCCCCACCCAAAATAGATACACAAGGTTCAAAATGACACATTTATATGTATAATCAACAGAATTTCATAATAACACATCATAATCATGATTACCAATTTCTTGCAATACAAACTATGTCAATCTTTTTTTTAAAATAGCATCCCACAAGACAATTCATACAAAACATAATATACTTTTATAGAATTACTTATAAAGCCGCTCACCAACTTCATACTAGAGCATGAAACAGATAGAAATTTAGTTACCTAGTCTCCTAGCTAACAGTCAACTAAAACCAGAGTCCAATCTTGAAAATGCCACAATAGAGTTTATATCTACAAAAAAAATTAAAATATTATCTCTATAGTATTAGAGTAGGCTACTCACAAAATTCTAGCCTCTAACTCCTCCTCTAAAAGCTTTAATTTTTACTTAGAATTCTAGCCTAAAAGACATTTCTCTAAGGTTTGGAATGAGAACATATTTATATATGATTTAGATTCAATTCCTAAATTTTCCTTACTTAAATATCCTTTAATTATTAGATTATATTATTAGAATCATCAAATTCATAATGTAAATAGACAAACTGTAAATTTATAACTTATATTCCATCTTCAAAGGACTTAGACAAATAGACTTAGTATGAACCAGGTTATTCTCACCACAAAAGTTAAACCCTAAATCTAACCGTTGAATTTAATTTCCTATCTATTATGATACTATCCTCCAACTTATAGCTCAATCTAACGGTGAATGAACTTTAAAATGCTAATTTACTATTCAGGACTCTATCTGCTAAATCTAAAAGATATAAGTTAAAAATGTACCTAATAACTTGTAACTCGAAGATCAAAATGATGATCCAACCATTGAAATTAATTATTTGAATGTCCCAAATGGGCTGACCAAATTTTAGTCCGATCCAACGGTTAATAAACTCAAAACTAGTACTTTTCTAAGACTACCTCATATATGTGCGAAAATTATTTACTCACTTCAAGCACTACTCACTATCTCCTATATATAAGCTCCTTAAACTCCTTCACTCTAAAGATTAGTTGATGTGAGACTTCTATACCATGGTATAATTTTCTAGAATATCATCCATACACACACACTCTCCCCTTTATGGCTGCTATTCCCCTTTAGTTTGGATGCAGAATGACCTATTCCAAAATGCATAGTTTCATTAAAAAGGCATTCAAGTCATAACCTGGGATACTCTATGCCGTGACTTGGAGGCACAGAGGCACTGCAGAATGACCTAGCTCCAAAACACGCAGCTTCATTGGAAAAGCATCCAAGTCACAATCTGAGAAGTCCATGTCGCAACCTGGGGACATAGAAACACTTCTGGTCTTGCATTTTGGCTGCTTTGAAGTTGTGGCTCCTTAAATGCTGCATCTCAAGTCTTTAAACCTCCTCTAAATGCCTGAAAAAATAAAACCAAAGAGCTTTGTAAAGATTAAACAAATTAAAGATCAAGGCATTTACAGTTTGAATGAGATAATTGACCCCTTTTTACCCTTAAATTAGCAAAATACAATGCATAAATCGACATAATAAAAAAGATATAAATGCATGCAAAATGAGGGTAAAAGTGTTGCAAAATACCATAAAACACTTTAAAAAAAAAACATGTAAAGAATGGATTCCATCAAATGGGTAGGAGTGGATCAATATATTCCACAAGTTGTCATTTTTAGGGAAGCTGTGTACAAGTTTAGTATTGCATAGAAGTTTGCAAAAATCCTAACCCAAGCTGAAGTCAAGTTACAAATGAGACAACTAATTTTTTTGGTGTATATAGGCTCTACATTTCTTAATTTTTTTGGGAGAAGGGTGTTGATAAATGTGCACATATATTTTTGTAAGTACTATGTTTTGTGACAATAGAACATTAAGTGGACAAACCATGTTAATGTGCACTTGTCACTGAATCTTGTAAAAAATTGGTTGATGTCAAAGCATATCTGATTTTTGGTTATTTGGCTTACCATTGTTGTAATTTTGTTTGCTAGTGTTGTTAACATAGACTTTTAACTAGTATGACAGCAACATGACATGACAATCTGATAATAATGGTCTTTTGATATTGTGCCAAGGAATGTTAACACTTTATGTTAATCAGTTCTATATTGCAATAATGTAAAGCTATTTAATGTTGTCTAGTTAATCAGAAATGCAGTGACATAAACATTATTTTACATGAGTTACTTCTCAAGTTAGTCATTTGAATATAGAAAATTAACTTCTGATGAATTGTTTATCAGAACTTGCAATTTGCCTTACTAAACTTGTCATTTGTTAAAGAAATCTGAAAATTCTGTCATTTGAACATACAAAATTAACTTCCTATGAATTGCATACCAAAGCTTGTTATTTGCCTTACTAAACGTGTCATTCGCTAAAGAAATCTGGAAATTCTGTCATTTGAGTATAGAAAATTAAATTTCTATGAATTGCTTATTAGAACTTGTCATTTCCTTACTAAACTTCTCATTCACTAAATAATTGTGAAAATTCTGTCATTTGAATAGAGAAAATTAACTTCTGATGAATTGCTTGTTATCATAATTTGTTATTTGCTTTATTAAACTTGTCATTCTCTAAAGAATTGTAGAAATTCTGTCATTTGAACGCAGAAAATAAATTCCTATAAATTACTTATCAGAACTTGCATATCAGGGGTATTTTGGATATTTCACTATCATTTTATATTTGTAATATAGAATTGGGTCTGCCGAGGCAATTGTTGTTATCACGAAATCTATTTCACAATTTCACACATACGGGAGTCTTTTTTTGCGATATCGCTAAATAATTAAGGTCTAATTTTCTCTTTTTCCTTCCTGAGTCTGAGTTGGGCCTTTCAGAGTTTAGGAGGCAGATGCTGGTAGATAACCAATACGGCCGTACTCTTCCGCTTGATGTTGCACTCTCCGGGGGGAAGAGCAGAGAAAGTAGTGGAAATGGGAACTTGCCGATGGCCTTCGTCTCCTCCTTCAGGGCTGATATACCCTTTGTCGTCTCCGCCTCAGCCATCGTTTAGCCGTGCTCAAGTTTCATGCTCAGCTCGTCGGCCACAGTTTTCTCTATCCTTAGTTGATAAAACCCTTTGCAAGATTTGGGATACTGGTGCCATATCTTGCTTTTGGACCAACCGGTATCTCTCTGTCGTACTCCTGTCCTCATTTTCTATGCTTTTATTGCGACTTTGTTTTCGTTCTTGTTTTTGTCCTGTTTTTCGTAATTAATTTTAGTGTGATGAGTTTAACTTGTACGATAATCGTTTTATCTTTTTCGGTTACCAAGAAACACTTGCATGAGAATTGATTGCTTTATTTGTATTCTTCATCTTCGCCTTCCTTGTAGTTTGGTCTGACACTTTGGGATGTTGCACTTCTTGGCATCCACTTTTGGATTCTAATGTAAAGAGGCATACCTCTACTCAGTTGTATATTCTTGGGGTTTTGTTTTCTTTCATGCTTGTTATTTTGGCTGGGAATTCTTAATTCCCTTCTTATATTGATTCAATTTGGCGGTTTGAATCATGCTTGGCTATACCTACCTAACTGGTTTTTCTCCAATTATGATTGCGGTGCCTCATCAATGCACTACCATACTTCTTCCATTGGAACAGATCGAGCATTGCGAGAAATAGTCTAAGATTTTAATTCTTCGACCATTTTTATGGATGGCATATGTGCGTGTATAACATACATCAGTTTTGAAAGTGGTAATTTTAATTTAAGACTTGGATTCCACATGAGTCAAGGATAGCCTAGTTGCTATACAAAGGTTGAATCAAAAAGAGCACAGATTGTCATGGTCTTGGCTTATTAGCTAAGGCAAAGGTCAAAGGGTTTCCTCGCATTGTAGAATCATGATTTTGTGAAGGAGATAAAAAGCAATTTTACTATAGTCTCATACTCTCATCCAGAAATGGAGTTTATTGGCCCATGCTTCTAATTTGTTTTTGGTAGAGTTTGGACCAAAACATTAGATCAGAAAGAGGAGTAGAAATTAATTGATTACGGAGACAATCAACCTGCGTAATTTTTCTTGAGAATGAACAAAATGAGTGCTTTGCTTACCTGAGGACAAGGGTTGATAAACATCTGATTGCCACAAGTTATTCTGTGTTGTGTAATTGTGTAGTTAATTTATCTGCTGAGTGTTTTTTTTTTTTTTTTGGGGTCTGGTGACAATATTTATTTGTAGAATTTTACTTTTATTAGAGTGCCAATATAAAGTTAAAATTCAAAACTATTGTTAATGCAGGCACATTTTATATTTTTCACTGGCATATAGTGTAGAAGTGGCCTCGGAAGTTCCACGCGCTACAAAAGCAGGTGGCGTTTAGTTGTGAGTTTTCTTCTTATTTCCTCTTCTCTAGTAAGTTTTAGCAGAAAAAATGGGCATTCTTCATTTGATAAAATATTTTAAGTTTGTTTCAAGTCAATCGTAATGGTTATATTGTAATGAATGCTTTTGGGCCATGTAGTAAGAAGTTTCCTTACCTTGTGCTATTTCCCTTGGTCTTTGGAGCCTTGGGCTAGAATTTTAAATCTAAACGGACAAAAAATCAAATGAAAATTTGGGTTGGATGAGAAGCTCTTTAATTAGGGAGAAAACGGTTCTTCTTGATTTACTTTTTTGTGGAACAATGATGATAACTATGTTTTTAGTAGGGATGAAATGGCTCTTCTTGGTTTTATTTTTGTGGAACAACTTGCTAGGATAATAACTATTTTGGAATCAAATATATAATTTGTTCCACCCTTTCTAAGGACAAGCTTTTCATCATCTCTGACCACTTGCATATGTAGTTGGAGATTGTGATGTCCACCATAGGTGTCTTCTAGGATGCTTGTTGAAGCTTTTTTGCTTACTTTCTGCAGTTCTACTGAGACTGAGTTAATGTTCTCTGTTTGTGGTCTGTGACTATATGTTCTTCAGTAGCTGATAAAGAAGCATCTTGCAATGACTCTAAGGGTATGTTTTTATCCTTTAAAGCTTCTTGTTTCTTACATGTCATCAATGTTTTTTAGTTGTATGTCAGTAGAACCTGCCCAAAATCCAAAAATTTGGAGAGGCTGTGCTTGTTTCCTCTTGTTAGTTCTTTGAAAGATGTTTCTCCGTATAGGGAATCACCTTATAAATAATCACAGTAAATAGTCACTTTTAATTGTTTTGTATTTGACTTTCCATCTCTCTTGTGTTGCAGATTGGAAATTACTTTCTAACTCCAGCCATTCAATCCTAGGCATTAATCAAGCTGACATTGGTTTCACATTTGAAACTCATGAACGGTCATCACTTGTTGATCTTTTGAAAGTTTGTCAAGAATGGGGTTTACTCCAAGAGGCAAAGTCTATTCATGGGTATGTCTTAAAATCAAACTTTACAGACCAGGATTGCTTAGTGTTGTTGAATCATGTGATGCATGTGTACTCAAATTGCATGGATTATGATGCTGCTCGTAAGGTGTTTGATGGCATGTCTCAGAGAAATGTGTTCTCTTGGACAGTCATGATGGTTGCATCAAATGAACATGGTTATTATTTTGATGGAATAGTGCTCTTTTGTATGATGCTGGAACAACAAATCTCGCCAGATGGCTTTGCTTTTTCCGCTGTTTTGCAATCATGTGTTGGCTTGGGTTTCATTGAGTTTGTTGAGGTGGTGCATGCCCAAGTTGTTATAAGAGGTTTCTGACTCATACAGTTGTTAGTACATCGCTTCTCAACTCATATGCAAAGTTGGGCAAGATTGAGAGTTCGTCTAAGGTGTTCAACACCATGGCAGAACTTAATATTGTCTCTTGGAATGCAATGATTTCAGGGTATACTTCAAATGGTCTGCATGCAAAAGCCTTTGATTGTTTTATCAACATGGTTGAATCAAGGATCACACCTAATAACTTCACCTTTATTAGTGTTTCGAAGGCTGTTGGGCAGTTGGGCGATGTGAACAAGTGTCATGAAATCTACAAATTTGCATCCAAATGGGGATTGGATTCCAATACTGTAGTTGGAACTGCTCTGATTGATATGTACGCTAAGTGTGGTTCTCTAACTGATGCACGGTTTCTTTTTGACTCAAAGTTCACATTTTGTCAAGTTAGTACACCTTGGAATGCATTGTTAGCAGGTTATTCACAATCTGGTTCTCACCATGAAGCTCTGAAGGTGTTCACAAGAATGTGTCAAAATGATGTGAAATCAGATATTTACACTTTCTGTAGCGTGTTCAACTCCATTGCTTCTTTGAAGCATCTGAAATTCTTAAGGGAGACTCATGCTGTGGCTTGGAAACAGGGACATGATGTGATGAAAATTAGTACATTGAATGCACTCATTGATGCATATGCCAAATGTGGGTCACTGGAAGTTGTAGAGACGCTATTTGATAGAATGGAAGAGAAAGATATAGTGTCTTGGACGACTTTGGTGACTGCATGTTGTCAATTTTCTGAGTGGGAGAAAGCCTTGATCATCTTCTACCAGATGCGCAGAGAAGGATATGTCCCCAATGATTTCACTTTTTCTATTGTGATCACTGCATGTGCTAGTCTTGGTTTGTTAGAATTTAGTCAACAACTTCATGGATTGATATGCAAAGCCAGCCTGGTCACCGAAGCATGCATTGAAAGTGCTCTAATTGACATGTATGCTAAATGTGGCAACCTAGTTGATGCAAAGAAGGTATTTGAAAGGATATCCAACCCTGACACAGTTACATGGACTGCCATAATATCAGCTTACGCTCAACATGGTCTTGTTGAAGGTGCCCTGCAGTTCTTTAGGAAGATGGTGCAATGGGGTGCCAAGCCGAATGCTGTTACATTATTATGTGTTCTTTTTGCTTGTAGCCACGGAGGAATGGTCAAGGAAGGTCTGGACATTTTCCATCTAATGGAGGAAACATATGGCGTGTCACCAGAAATGGAACACTTTGCATGTGTTGTTGATCTCTTAGGTCGTGTTGGCCACTTAAATGAGGCAATGGAGTTCATAAGAAAGATGCCAATTGAGCCCAATGAAATGATTTGGCAGACTTTGTTAGGGGCATGTAGGATCCACGGAAATACGGAGCTAGGGGAAATTGCTGCTCAAAACATTCTATCCACTATGCCAGATTATCCTGCTACTTACGTTCTTCTCTCCAATGCATACATAGAATCAGGTCTATATGAAGATGGGGTTAGTTTGAGAAATATAATGAAAGAACGAGGTGTGAAAAAGGATCCAGGTTATAGTTCAATATCTTTGAGAGGCGTGGTCCACAAGTTTTTAGCTGGGGATAAACAACATCCTCAAAAAGATGAAATTTACACTATGTTAGACAAGTTGATGACAAATATTGCGTCCATTCATGATATGGATTTTAATGGGTAAACAAGAAGTGAAGGGTGATGGAGAACGACTTGATGCTTGGATGAAATTTAGCCAGAAGCAGTCAATTGATTATGAAGAATTGTTACCTGATTCAACTATTCAACCAACTTGCAAGCCAATTATCATTCTCAAAGCTACAGGACCAAATTTTGCTCATTGAAATGTAGCTTTACCTATCCTTAAAATATGTATATAATCTACAAGGGTTTCAGTATTATAAAATAGTGCATCGATTATTATTGGTCCCATTTTATGTTCATTTGCCTTTATGGCCTTCAATAGACTCTGGTAAATGTTATATTCTATTATATAATTCGGTGTATTTAAATTTGAAAAGATAGCCTGTGCCAAGTGAGGTTGTGTGGAATTACTTTCTATTGCCTTATTTGCTGAAGCAGCTCATCTTCTCAAAGTTTTTTGTCGTTTCCATGTTGCCAATTGCATTATGGATTTCTAGCTTTTCTGATCGAGTTTGTTTGGCTGTTTGTGATAATAAATGTTTAGGCTGTGTCTCAGATCAAATTAAGTCCTGATTGCTTTTTTTTTTTTTTGGTTTTTGGGCCATCTTTCTGATTTTGCATGTTTTGATGGTCAAGTAAACCAATAGTTGATGTATAAAAACGTTCTAGTTTCTTTTTTATGTAAATATAACGTAGGGCCGAAACAATGCCTACTGCGGGTGCAATTAATTCTAATAAAGTAGAAGGAAATACCAAGGTCAAAAGCTTTACTTTGTTTCGAATTTTTTTTTTTTTTTTCCTTTTCATTTTCTTGTTTTTCAAGTAAAGCAGAAGCCCCCAAACCACCCCAAGCCAAAAATAATAACAACAATAATAATTATAATTGTAAAAAATAAAATAAAAATCAAGAAGATTATGTTTGCTAATCTAGGTTTCTCGTTCAGTCTTCGATTGGCAATTGCTAAAGGAGAAAAGTCAAAATGATTGAAGGAAGCTTAAAATATCTAAAGCTTCTATTGTGTTCTAAGGATAATCAATCAATATATCTAAAAGACTAAAATTAGCCTTTTCGCGTTGCTGGAGCTCGAGCGTTGAAAAAATTATGAGCTTTTTCCTTTAAAAAAAATTCATATTTTAAAAAAAGATTAAAGTTCAGGGCCGAAATTAGTTTTGAAGGTGCATTCGATATTTTAAGGCATTTAGTAGTTGACCTAATGTATTAAAAATGGAACAATTCCCACCCCAAACTTGCATAACTTTATCATCTTATCATCCGTTATGCTCATATTCATCATCATCTTCATTAAATTAGAGGTGTCATTGACTTGAGTCATTGTTGTTCTCCTCTTTAACTAAGATAGGAGGGCTACAAGTTTCATGAGGAGAGAGGAACGATAGTAGCAATGGCATCGTTTTCCTTCAACTGCTCCTACTGGGGTCTTCTTCGTCCAGCTTCAGTGATAGTGCTATTCTGTCCTCTCCTCCATGGTGATAATTAATTTGACGAAAACGCCATTGGGAGTAGCTGGAGGAAGACAAAAGGGCGCCATCGTTGTTGCTGCTGGTTCTTTCTTTCCGTACAGCTCATAGCCCTTCTGTTTTAGTGAAAGGAGAAGAAGAATGGCTCAAGTCAATGATGTCTTTAGTTTGATGAAGATGATGAAAAATGAA